>NC_138343.1:108882027-108884527 GCF_046562875.1 Panthera onca
AATAAAATAGGGGCACCTGGGTGGCTCAGTCAGCTGAGCATCTCACTCTTGATTTCATCTCTGGTCATGATCCCAATGTCGTGGGATTGAGCCCTGTGTTGGACTTAAGACTCTCTCTCTCTTTCCCTCTGCCCCTCTCCACTGCTCAAACTCTCTTTCTCTCTAAAAAATAAAATGAAAATAATAAAAACAAATAAAACAACCCCTGTCTTCTGTGACCTATAATATCCTCAAAAAAGATTTTGTTACCAAAAATCTCTAGATTGAGATGACCGTAACATTAATATACAAACAAAAGTGTACCGACCCATATCTTCAATGTGGGTTTTAAATCCATTATCAAAATATTAACAAATCATTTCTTTTATTATGATAAACTAATGTTTCTTTCTCCAGTGGAGGCTAAACCAGAGGAAACAATTTTAAGCTATAGCAGAGAAGGAATTTAAGTTATAATTTAAGTATATTTTTTAAACAATATTTCATTTTTGGATTTGTTTACTGAGCAGATATTTCTTGAAGACTGACGGTATGCTCTTCACTCTGATAGGTAGTGGGGGATAAGATGTTGAGCAAAATAGAGGAGGATGCGGCTGTCATGGAACTTACATCCTAGTGGAGGAGAAAGAAAAGAAATACGCATACATATTGATGGGCGAGAGTACTTCAGAAACATACTTAACACACTGTGGGCATCTGAGGTAATATTGACAATCATCTTCCCTGTTTTATCACTCATTTTCCCTGGACTAATTTCAACTCTAATTTACTGGTTATATAAAAACTTCTCCTAAAACTGTAGGTAGGAGAGAAAAGAGATAATGCACAAATTAAAATGTCATTAATCTGGCTTTAAGAGCAAAGGGAAATGGATACTTGGCTGAAGATTCAATAAGAAAACAGTGGAGAAATCTTCAACAGTTACAGATTTAGCCAGCAGTTATGCCTGGACTAGGACTGTAAACAGTTTGTACTTTTAAGTTCTCCAAATTCTGTCATATTCATTAATCATATTTTACAATTAAAGCATTGCCAAATTCATGCCCTTGAAAGTTTTTCTAAGCCTTTTCCCCTTTTCTGGTCTCATTTCATAATTATTTAAATTTTATTTTTGTACTTTTTGATGTTTCTGTTTTACATTTTGTTTCCCCTTTTAGTCTAATTTGAACCATTGTTCAAGTTAGAAAAGCGTATTTTGCCAGATCAGTTAACTCATTTCTTGACCAAGGAAGGATGCGTATCAAACATTTTCATGTACACTTTTTATTACATTTTTAGAGATATATGTTAGGCTAGAATTCTAGCAAATTGTTAACATGCTACAAAGGATCAGAAATTTAGTAGACTGTACTTTGTAGACTTTCCAATTGAGTGATTTATTTTACTCATATCATAACTAATGAACTCATTTGGGATATACAGAAAGGCTGTTTTGAAAATAAGTTGAATGAGCTTTAGGAACACAAGAGTAAACAGAGAATGCTTTGTTTTGTCAGTTGCTAACTATATGACTTATTTTTAATTTTATCTTTTTTTTAAAATATTCTTTACTTTCTGTTTTCATGTTTATTATATGTCTAGTTCGACAAGAATGTAAACTTCTTGTGGACAGGAAATCTTTGTCTCTCTCTTTTTTTTAAGTTCATTTATTTATTTTGAGAGAGACAGAGAGAGAAAATGAGAACAAGTGAGCATGGAGAGGCAGAGAGAGAGAATTCCAAGCAGATTCCACCCTGTCAGTGCAGAGCCTGAGGTGAGGCTAGAACCCACAGACCATGAGATCATGACCCTACCCGAAATCCAGAGTCAGACACTTAACAGACTGAACCACCCAGACACCCCAAGGGCAGGATATCTCTCTTTTTTGATGATGTTTGTCTAGAGTGTACAACAAAGTCTGTCATCATGAACACTCAACAAGTTTTCCTTATAATTTGACCAGCTTTACCAATCAGCTTACTAACAAAGCACACTGACAATTTCTTTTGGAACTCAAGTAGAAATAAGAATGGCAATGTTAAACACCCTCAGTAACTTTTATTAAGTTTAAATTTATGGAGTACAATTCTACCATAGGAATTAACTACCATAAACTTGCCATGAATAAGTGAGAAACCACCCCAGTTTCTCCTTTTTGGACACATTCTTCCAGCTACCTTTTGCCCATACTCCCCAGTTCCACATCTTTCTCCTACACTTTCTTCTAGTAGGTTTGCAAGTTCACTGTCAGAAGTGTTGAATGTGCCCTTTGGTATTCAACAATGGCAGAAGGGTCCCCTTATATCCCTGTTTTTTCATCTAACTCATGGAATAATAGCTTTGTTTCAGGAACAAAAAATTTATGGGTAGTCTCTAGATTTATTATAATTTAAGGCTAAAAAATGCTGAGAAATAACGAAAATATAATTCCTGACAATTCAAAAGAAATTAGACAATTATATACAATATTTCTAACAAGTAAAGAAAACACTATGGCAATGGAAATGAAACATTATTATTT